>NW_025109953.1:80143-104411 GCF_011392965.1 Frieseomelitta varia | reverse complement strand
ATTATATTATATTATATTATATTATATTATATTATATTATATTATATTATATTATATTGTATTGTATTGTATTATATTGTATTATATCATACTATTTTTTTATCAATTTCCTTTTCCTATTACATAAACAATACAATAATAATATAACTTATGCAAATAATACTGTAATAATAACAACAAGAATAGTTCAATTGTCAGAAAAAAATTACTTCCATGGATATGTTTTTGTATTTTAAAATTCCTCGCAAATGCATAAAAATCTACAGTGTAATGACCACTATTTTCTGCCTTTCAGTTTATGGAATTGATCAATGCGACTTATAATACTTTCTCCAGACTACTGAAGTGAATAAGATCTATCACAATTATCATTCCCTTCAGAAACCCGTATCTCTTAGTTTCTGTAACACATAATGCACACCGTAAAAGAAGAAAAAAAAAAAGAAAGGAGGGGGAAAAATGACGAAGCACAGACGCGTTGGATTATATTTCGAAGCTGATAACTTACGAAGTTGAATGACAGACGGATATCAGTGCTGTAGAGTGGAAGAACAGACTTACCGGTAGTTTGTGAAAAATGAAATAAATGATGGGGAAGCACCCCTTGATGGTACTAGCAGTTCGGCCCGTCAGACGTTTTTATTAATTCCTCTCAGATACAATTAGTTGGTCTATTCGTCAGACGCGTTTCATTAAGTTCCCCTTTCCATCTTTCTTTTACCAACTCTTTACCCCTTTTCTCGCCTGTCGTGCACTTTATCCTTCCTTCCACGAGGAAACGAAGCGGGCAACTGCTGCAAAAGAAATTTCACCGTTTTCGTACCTTCTGGAGACGATGCGAACGCGTATCTCGAGAAACGATTAATTTCGTAATGGTTCCGAGCTCTTCGAAATGAAACTGTATTGAATTTCTCGATGTTTATCGTCGACATAGTCAACATAAAATTTATATTATATTATATTATATTATATTATATTATATTGTATCATATTACATTGTATTGTATTATATTGTATTATATTATACTATATTATATTATACTATATTATATTATATTATATTATATTATAATATTGGTAAGTAATAAAACTTTGTAACGTTAACTCTGTAAAATGATTTTAATACTATCAGTTAATAAATCTAGTATAGCCACTTGAAAGTATAATCTTTCGCATTTAAAAATTTCATTTTATATGGAGAAAGATTGTATAAATATAATTTAGAAGTGTAATAATATCATATTATATTATCAACTATTTAACGAAGTTTGTAGTATCAATGTTGCAAAACAGTTAATAGTATCGTAATATTTATTATAAAATACAAAATATTGATATGATGAATAAAATAAAGATGTTCGAGTTTTAGAGGAGATATTCATTGTATAATTATTTATAATAATTTTTACTTTTATACATTTTCATTGTCTTTTTTTTATTTAATTATTGGAGGTTGTCACTATAACTTCAATAATCGACGTATGTAGTATGATTTCTTTGTGCATTACAAATCTTTTTCATGTTATGATCACTACGAAAATTTATTCATTTCTAAATTTTCTCAAACTGTAATTATCATTTTACAAATAATCTTCAATAAAATATATACAAAGACGCTTACTGTCGTTTAGAATTTATTCGATATTATTGCACAATTAAAAAAATCTTTCGAATTTACTTAAACATTTTCAATAAATTGCCACATTTATCTAAATCTATTAAAGTATGTAAAAATACACAAAGTTTGTCAAACTTTAAGTTTACTTTTCTATTGGTCATATCTAGTTCATTTATATTGCGAAGGCTCATCAGAATTTCACAAATAACAAAACAATTTACCTTTTGCCGAACAGGAGGAAGAAAAAGCAAATTTACACGCTTTAAACTGGAAAGGATGAGAATTAAAATGAGAATTTGAAAGCGTAACTGAAATCACGATAAGATTTATCAGGAACTGTTAAACTTCTATTACTTTCCTTTCAAAGCGAGTAATCCATTTCATCGTGCAGGAAAAAATAATTTTTTTCCCGTTTTTTTCAAGACACGCGGCTGCTACATGAATGGAAATCTATTACGGAATTAATGGACGATTTTCCTCCACGAAGGGGGAATGGCTACGTTTTCGCGAACTTCGCAGATTGCCAAGCATTGCCAAGTGACCGTTTAGCTCGCGGCGCCGGTTACATGCACCTCGATTCGTTCGATTTAAATTATCAGGTGCTTCGCGGCTCGACGAACAAATTCTATGGTACCTGCAACGCGAGAGTGAGAAGGGAAATATTCAGGCTTGGGCTGGTACGAAAAGAAGAAAAAGGAAAGAGGGAAACGAGCGCCTGGAGCAGATAAAGGAGGAAAGACGGAGTGAGAAAAATATATATAAAGCGAGAAAGAGAGGTAGAAAGAGGAGAAAAAACGCACCCGAGAGAGAAGAAAGAAACGCAAAACAGAAATATAGAAAGAAAAAGGATATTCTAACGAGGAGAAGGGAAATCGAAGAAAAAAAAAGAGACAGAGAGCAGAAAAAGAAATTTGAAAGTATTGCCTGTGGAATTTTAATGGCAAGGAAGATTTCACGTCTGCCATTAACCTTCGATAACAATTTCGCTAATTCGAAGAATTCATCTGTGCAATTTTTTCTTTGCCTGCTGGTTTTAAATAGAGGTTTCAAGCGGAAGTTATTTCAACTCGCTGAACGATATATTTTTTAAAAATAGAACCTTCCAATTTTAAATAGAAGTTTTAAATTAAATTCCCACAAGAGACATTTCTGGTAAAAATTAACTCTGACTTCTATTTAAATTTTACATTTTTATTTTCATTACATTGTATAGTGGTCCTTCCTTTAGTAAACTCAAAGAGAGGATGTCACCATTCTCATTTATATTTTACATTTCGTACATTTCACAATGAAAATGACAGAACGTGAGAAATGATGATTTTTGAATTATCACTATGAAAATATAACAGAAATGCTCCTCAACCGATTATGAATATCTTGTTTATAATGTGGCTGGTATAAAGTAATTGTATCACTCTCTTTAATTCATTCTGTTGTGAGCTTTCTCTTAACTATCGTCTTACAAGCGCATATTGTAAGGTGAGAGATGTACTATTTCAAATGACTTTATCACTTTAAATAATGTTTAATTGTATTTTTCACTTCTTCTGGAAAGTATATATTTTCAAAGTATGTCATTTCCATTACAAGTGTGTGACACACATATGACATACATATGTATAATATATATGTATATACCTACATATAGGCGCTTAGGCTCAATACAGAGACGATATCGACTTCCGATGACAAATCACATACACTGACATGACGTTATCGCTACGACATTGTCTTTGAATTAATCAGCGAAAGGATTACAGTGTACATGATATACTCTGGGAATTACTCTGAAATTATTTATTGAATAATAGTGGTTCTGTGGTTCATTATGTAAAAATTATTTAAACAACGAATATTACATTATAATATGTTATAAAATTGCTTAATACGTTTGATATTATTATAGTATATTATAGTTTATTCTCTTTTTAAATTGAAAATGAATATTCTATGGAGTAAAGACAATGAGACAATCAGGAAAAAATTTACATTAATTATAGCATAAAACTAGTATAAAAGAAATTAAAATGCAAAAGAATAAGAAGTAGTTTATAAGCTTTTATTTCAATATTTTACAAAAAAAAAAACTCTCTAAAAGTGTACTATTGTATAAAATTTCTACGAAAAATTACGATTTGATCATTTTTATCACTTTGGTAGTTCTTGCACTGACCAAACTGCTTCTAACAAGACGAAAATAAATATACAAATATAATACAATTCTATTTATCAGTATTTATTAAATTTGAAATGGATATTTCATAGAGTGATTGATTATAACAATTCTAAAATTTTTTCTGCATTTTGTAAAGAAGACGGTAGAATACATGAAGAACTGAGAATTACAAGAAATGTAAGTCACTCATTCTTGTATTAAGCATTCACTATCATTGCTTTCTTAGTCAAATGCTATAATCAAACACGGTTACAACAATAACTGGCCATGAAAATAAATATGTGCAGTCTTCAACATTTGAAAAGCGTTATTAACTCAAATTAAAAAAAATTTGGTCATTATGATTCTCAACCTTTCATACGTATACACATATTACATATTTATATTACAGTAAAATTCAGATTGGATTCCAAACAATCTTCTCTGTTCTCTAAATTCAGTTCTAGAAAGGTTACGAAAACGCTGTTGGATCCTGACTTCCATGAAATCGCCGGTATAACGGTCAAGTAGTCGAATAGAGCATAGGTCAGGCTTGCGGTCTTTCTTAACGAGTGGTAATCGAGTCGTTTGTTCAGACGCAAACAAAGCCTGGCAAATACACAACGAACAGAAGGGAAGAAAACTCTCAGTAAATTCTAAGGAGGCATGGTCGACGGCAGAAAGAGCGTACAATTTTGCGAATGAAGGAAGAAAATGGTGGAAGGGATAAAAAAAAGAAAAAAATGAAAGCGCCAGTTGGAAATGAAACAGAACCGTGCATCAACACGGTGGAGAGAGAAGAAGCAGATGGCCGATGCAACGTTGGCCTTTAATGGAAATTAAATAAAAGAGACTCGAATGAACTGTAACCAAAATTGTGTTCGCTCGATGGAAAGCAAAGAGCCGACCCAGACCGGGCGGAGAATGGCCGATCGTACGAAAACGAACGTACGAAACAGAGACGGACAGTTCACACGGAAAAAGAGTTTGGAAGGTTAGGGTGCATACACATTTGTTGCTGTTAATTGTACACTTAATGACAACAAAGCTCGGAAAAGACCAGTTTCTAAAGTTTATTCATACTCGTAACTAGTGGTGAGATCAAGTATGTATTAAGTATAATTTATTATATAGTAGGATAGTAGGATACATAGTATATAGTGACATAAGTCCAGAATTCTGAAGTATGAACTTATTAAAGGAAATGATGGTCATTTGTCTAACTAGAATGCGATGAACCAATAGCGAAGAGTTATCAAGAGATTTAGGAAAGATTTTTGCAACGAGTCTCGTTGCTATATGGAACACGTAATTAATGTGTGTAACGGTGACAAATGTGTACGCACCCTTAAAGGGAACGATAAGCGACGGACCGGAAACATTGGCGTTCGGCAGGACAGAGGGATGAAGAAAAGGGAGAGAAAGAGAGGGTTTAAAGAGGAGAAAGAGAGAGAGAGAGAGAGAAAGAGAGAGAGAGAGTTGGAGTTTCGTTTCATAGTCGGCGGCAGTACAGGGGAAGAAAGTAGTGGGACGCTGGAGAAATGGAGGAATTGCAGGAGAGGAAGTCGACTGTGGGCCGGGGTGGCGACCGGAGAAATACGTATCCAGTTAGTTTTACACTGTGGCTCCAATTGATTCGAAATCGATTGTCGTTCGAACGATTCTCAATTGATCGATTACGGAGGGTGGGCCGCAAAAGAGGGCTGCAGCAGCCAGCTTCACGGCACCCTCGTGTTCCCGCGCCGCACGGTGAAAGAGAAAGAAAGAAAGAGAAAGAGAGAGAGAGAGAGAGAAAGAGAAAGAGAGTTTGGCCTCCAGGAGGACTTACTCTAAGCCAACGCCAATTGCATCCCGTTTTTTACGCTCGCTTGTTTCGACATGCCTTTACGATCGCCCAATTGTACCCTCTCCTGTCCTCTCCCTTTCTACGATGTTACCTTAATTTTTTCGCCGTCTTGCCCCGAATTTCTCCTACGATTTTACACTACCTCTCTCTCCACCACCTCTCTCTCTCTCTCTCTCTCTCTCTCTCTCGAGCTCGTTCCTTTTTTCAATTTACGCTACCGCTTCCGGGTTGTTTGCTCGACGCATTGCGATCGCAGGTAGGAGTATCGATCGGTTATTCCGTGCGGCTCGCGATTTTATCCGCGCTGTTATACGTTGCTTGATCAAAGGACGTGTAACTTAAATGATGCCGGTGCCATTTCGAGGGAAATGTTTATCTATTCGTTGAGCAGGGATTATGTGGGCAAGTTGTGCTTGATTTTAAAAGATTTTAATAATGGTAACACGATATACCATCGTTTGACATTAGAGTTCCGAGAATTTTATTCTATCTGGAACGGAGAAGTAGTTACTTTAGTCGTACATTATCTGTCTGATTTTCTGTATTCAGAAATGATTATGTTAGTACGTTGCCGAGCAACGCAAACTTAAAGTCCGTAAGTTTTGTTATTATCAACGTATGTGCAATACAATATCGAAAGTACTATTGAGATAATAATCAAATTTTTTTTGTACCTAAGTTTTACATTAATGTGTTTTCGCACAATGTGATAAGAAAATAATGATTTTAAGGGAATTCGAGACAATGTCTTCTTTTCTGTGTTTTGTCATAATTCATAGAATGTATATATTTTACTAGAAGTAGAGACATAACTAAACTGAAATTTCTACGACAATATTTAATTTAAAATTATTAATGATTTGAAGTAATATCTGTGTAAGTTAAAAACGCAATAAGAAGAAAGAGAAAGGAAGAACAGTTAAAATGATCACATCCGGAGTTTCAAGTTTAGCGAAATTTATTGAATATTTTCTGAAAATGGAAGCACCTTTCACCATAATGCTTTACTCTAGAAACTATCAATTATTTAATTTATATGGAAATATTCTTTCTCTCTTTACTTTCTATATTAAAATCATACATATAATTGCTTTCTATTATACAATTGCGTAATATATAAATCAACTGGTAATATAATGATATTCAAATGAAAATGATTGAGCTAATATCTTTCTAACATCAGATTAATAATAAAAATTCGGAATAAATTTCTAACAAGATTAATAATAAAACGTTGATATCGAACAGTATGATAACATGTAAAATGAAATGTCTACATATACAGTTTCTATCACCAAATTAATAATGAAAAGAATTTTTCTACAAGTTTCTAATAAATTTAATAAACTCAGAGTTTGGTGACACTAATTGCAAAAACGACTTCTTTGAAATGGCTGTGAGTTTTATATAAACGAACAGAGAACATCCGGTTTTGATAGCGTTATCAATCAAACGTTCATACTCATTTCTTAAATGTGTTTAATGCATCTTTTCTCGTTTTCTGTTTCGCTACGAACGGGAACATTAATTTTTTTACACGCGACAGCAACGTCGTGTCACATTTTCACATTCACTTACGTCTTCGTTCTTTCGTGAAACATATTACGTTCTGGTATTAAATTGCTACGGATGTCCCGTTTGTTTTTCTTTTTGAAAAAAGTGTTACTGAAACTTTTACGGTGATAAAGTTGATGATCTGTAATATTGTTAATATCATGTATTAGTTCATAGACGATAAATAATATTGAAAATAAATATAGTGATTTTTGTATATTTAATTTCTATAATGATAATTTAATTGCAACCATTAATTTATTTTTATTATTTATTATTATTTAGTATTATTTATCATTTATTATTATTTAATATTATTTATTACTTATTATTATTATATTGTTATTATTTATAGACTATCTCAATATTTGAATGTATTGACAGGAATCATAACTACTCAAATTCACTAGTAAAATATGAATATTTAATCTCCTTCATGTTTCAAAGTTTTATCTAATTCAGAGTAATGTATACACAGCTCGGAGTCTATCACAGTATATAGTTATGTAAATACGAAATCTGAAGCCAGGAAATCAATCAATTCCAGTTTACCTTGGTCAATCTACGTCAATCTTCTGTCTACGTTAATCAATTCAACCTCCTTTTCCCTTCACCGATGACAAATGACACTTTGATCAGCCTACAAACTCTCAATTTCACGAATAGACCATATTTTGAAGCACTGGCGCAAATTTACATTTACTCAGTTCAAGTAATATAATGTTCCACAAGACAGTTTCTTGCCTAACAAATTATTAATTGTCAAATGTTCTTTATTAATCTTTTCAGATTCTACAAATAATTATGAGTCACGTTTAGTAATTAGAAATCATATTAATGAACATTCCAGATTTATAACAGTGCATTTACAGAGATTTTGCCAAATATATATATGTATATATATATAAGAGAGTTTGTATTTTTTACATACGTGCATATATATATATATATACGTGCAGCATTTACAAATTTATATGAGTCATGTACATTTTTTTTCTTCTTTTATTTAAGTATTGGGAAATTTCGATCGTCAAAATCGATAGTCCTGAAGATAAATAATACCAACAGGCGAGGGGTTCGTTCGAATTGCAGTTCGCGTGTTACTGTTGGTTGTTTATTACAGACAACGCAACAGGAAGCACAGGTTGAGCCGCAAGCCGTTCTCATCATTAAACGTGTACGGCTTGCCTGCTGCGATCCATGTTAATTAAATCAGTTGACGTACACATCGTGCGTCCAACGTAGACTGAAGCTTCGCATCCGTTACTACGTACCACAAGTTAGACGAGCCGAAACTTTGTCAAGTTCAGAGATCGGCGATTAATTCGTCCTTTGTCGCGATAATCGAAATTTCCAACCCCTGGAAAATATCTCGTTATTCGACTAGTTTTTAACTTATATTGTGAATTAACATTTAAGTGTAGTACTTTAAGCATTTCGTGTAGTTCTTTAAGCATACGTTTGTCCTTGTTGCAAGTTAAAAATTCGTTTTTATGTTACATACGAATTTACATTATTTATTTTACATATTGTACAAAGAAATTTTGTACAAAATTTATTTCTATATCTTTGGTATTCGTATTATATATCTAATGTTTAAAAATGGAACTATTTTTAATTTTACGTGTAATATATAATAATAAATGTAACGGAACTGTTTCTATTTTTATGTGTAATATATAATAATATATTATATATCCAATATTTAAAAACGGAACTATTTTTATTTTTATGTGCAATATATAATAATAAACGTAACGGAACTATTTTTATTTCTACGTGTAATATATAATAATATATTATATATCTAATATTTAAAAACGGAACTATTTTTATTTTTATGTGCAATATATAATAATAAACGTAACGGAACTATTTTTATTTCTACGTGTAATATATAATAATATAATATATATCTAATATTTAAAAACGGAACTATTTTTACTTTTATGTGCAATATATAATAATAAATGTAACGGAACTATTTTTATTTCTATGTGTAATATATAATAATATATTATATATCTAATATTTAAAAACGGAACTATTTTTATTTTTATGTGCAATATATAATAATAAATGTAACGGAACTATTTCTATTTTTATGTGTAATATATAATAATATATTATATATCTAATATTTAAAAACGGAACTATTTTTATTTTTATGTGTAGTATATATAATAATAAATATAATATATAATAATAAGTGTAATATGTAATATATAATAATTACGTGTAATATATAATAATAAAGTTTTCACAATTATAATAATAATAAACTCAATGAAATTTAGTTTACAATTATTATTCGAAATTCTACGTTTATTTATGTTTTTCATTTTACATATTTATATAACAATAATTATGTTTGCGCTATTGATATTGTACTATCGATAGGTAACTACCTTGGCAAACAATTTCTTCTTAAAAGAAGGAAAGGACAATTTTTTGATTAAACGAACTCTTAATAACATCCAATCGGATTTAAGTACTTTTTACAGGAACGTTTCGTTTCAATCGTAGGGTATTGAAACGTAGTAAAAGAAGCTAGTTAGATACGTACCACGGTAAATCCGTCCCACGGCGTGTAACGTATCGATAATCCTCCATGGTTCAATAATTCAATCGTCCCGAGGAGCGGCCGACACAAATCATTTCCCTTTCCCATCGATCCCCTCGATAACTCTGTCAATAATAATCACATTCACGCTCCTCTTCTATTCACCTCGAACAATCTCTCCGCTCAGCCTGAAATCGAGGCTCGTAAAACTGTTCAGCGACGAATCAATTAAGCAGGGACAAAAAAAAAGAAAAGAAGAAGAAGAAGAAGAAGAAGAAGATAAGGACGAGACACGCCTAAGGAAGATCAAGGATGATCCTGCGTATACAAAGATCGTCAAACTGGATTCTTTTTAAAGCAAGTTAATTAGTTTTGCACAGCCTGTGCAAACTAGAGAGATGAGATTTGAGAAATTTCTTCGAAATTTTACTGCACTATCTCGAATCGTATTCGAATTTCAATCCTCATCTATCTCTTCGTATCAAATTCACATAATTAATACGATGAAAAGATAAATAATTAAATTTGCAATAGTAAATGAGCTAAATTTCTATTTAACTGCGCATAACCTGCTCTCAGATATAATAATTGTGTATAAGCTGCTCTTGACTTTTTGTGTTAAAAGTTAAATTAACACAAAGGATGGATGACAGTTAAAGAAAGCTCTTAATACTACTGTTTGTACTACTTAGTACTATTGTTAATACTACTGTTACTACTTAATACTACTTAATATTAAAAATTTTAACCATTTTGGAAATCTTGATAATCTTGATTGTTGTCTTGAAGTTCTGGGAATTGAATTTGAGGTTGATTTCAACATGAAGTTGATAATGCAATTTCATAATGTCGTTCTAGATTAGATATTACAAGAAATTTACTACACTTTAAATATCTTATATATATATTTATAAATTATGTGTATATTTGTATCCTCATATATGTGTACCAAGATTTTTCCAAAATTATTAAAAATTGGACAAAAGTCCAACGATAGTCTAACGATAATTCAAGATAAATAAATTAATCAAACTTCCATTCAAGAAGAAAGTATAGGAAGAAGAAGAATCCGAAAACCGAGGGAACGTTGCGTCGATAAGCACCGTCGTAAGGAGAAACAAGAAGAAAAAAGGGAAGAAAGAAAAAAAAAGAAATGACAGATCCTTTATATTCTTTCGGCGGGGCAACGCGTACCGTCTAAATGAAGTGTTGAAGAGCTCTGCCAACACGAATGCGCGCGGGTAAGAGTAACACGCGCTTTGAATCGCGAAACTACAAAGGCCCGCCGCCGGGCTAATTTGTCTGAATGAGCGAACGATGGACTATGGGGGTACCACGCGGGGTTGGACCTAATTCTGGATAAACACCCTTTCATTATTTCCGGACTGGAGCCCGGCCCTTTCCAAACCGTACTACTGCCGCTCATTCTTGTCCTTTGTTCTCCACGCGCTGTCTTGCAAGTAGTGATGAGATCTAAGACACTTCGAATTTCTTCGAACGCACACACACACACAGTATACTAGGTTATACTGTAAACAAATTTGAAGTTTCGCAAGTGAAAAGTATTTGCACAAAACGTTGTAAATAACAAAATTGAAAATTTTCGGAAGATTGTAATAGGAATTTAAGTGAAATTTTTGTAAATATATGTAAATGATTTGAACTTCGATAACTTTCTTCAGTAATTTCTTTATTTTTCATCAGAAAGTTCGAAATATCTCAAAATATATTATTTTTGGTATTTTGAAGGAACTTTGTTTGAAAGTTTTTCAATAGTTTAAGGAGATCATAATGTGGTAATAATTAACTTTTTATAGATGAAGTGATTTCAAGATTACCTCCATTTTTTTAAATGGATACAGCTCGACATGTTTTGTAAAATCGTATCAATCTATGTATGTTGAAAAATCATTAGTTCAGGATACATTTTATTTTATAAAATCTATTATATGGAAAGCGAGGAAAGAAAGAAATAGTATTCTATCTAAATATATTTTTGAATTACAAAGTTGGTTTAGATCACTTTTATAGTTGTCAAATTATGTTAGACAAACGAAAATGTGCTTTCACAGTTGGTGTATATAAGTGTTTTAAAATGGGTCCGGCTGATCAAAAAGTAGTATTACTACTGAGAGTAGTAACATCGCTGTTTTTTACTTTTGTATTTAGTAAAATCTGAGTGTCTTACTCTTTTTAGATAGAACGAATTTTGAATCAAACATACAATCAAGCATTTAATATCCTACTCTACGCATAAAACCATATCAATAACTGGGCGAGAATTAATTTCGACAAATAGCACATTATCCAGTCATTTAAAAAAGTCTTGTATATGAATAATAGCCTCTAGTATAAATCAATATGTAGCTCCGAATCAATGTTTCTATTTGACAACTTCAATTCGTGAATAATTTTGCTGTCGACCAAACTAATTATTAAACACGTACGTGCACTCACACATATCCGCGAATTATATGTAAAACTGCGCCGGGCATGTGCGATCGCATATAATTTTCACGTCGAGCAGATATCCACCACCAGCCGTATTAATTTAGTGATACAAGTGCACTCTAATTGTATCGGACGTTCGACAAGCTGATACAGCTAAAAAACATTCAGCGACCACATAAAATTAATTCGACATTTCCATGTTTTTCACAAACAGAGGAAATTAATTAACAATATTAATCAATACCCGAGATTCATACGAACACATATTCTATACTATTGTTGTCTTTCAATTCAGAAAAATGTTGCACTTAGGTATCGATTAAATTTTAAAAAATGCAATAGGTATCAATTAAATTTTAAAAAATGTATCTACATTTAAGGCGAAAATATATTAAATTGCAAGATAAAATGACTTGTCTGTAATTTATAATATTTTGAAAAATGTTGCATTATGGGTATTAACTAATGATTATGAAAATATATGTATCAAAAATATTTTACGTGTAGTAATAAGATATTAAAATATATTGTTCAAGATAAAATAACTTATTCGTGATTTAATTAGAAAAATGTTACATTAGCTAAATTACAAAAGACTTATCTGAAAATAAAATATTAAATTATCTAAAGTACAATAATTTTATTTCTTATTGCACACATGTCATTTACTACTAAATAAACCACTAATTAAATTTAGTCTTAGAATTTCACAGAGTGCAAGATACCGAATTCTTTTAGTACAATATAAAATGTTGAATACAGAGTTTGGGTTGAAAAACGTAACAACAAAATAACAATAACAACAAAATTAAAATGTGAGATATTCGATACTTATATTTTAAATGTATACAGTATCACATCATAACACATGAAATTTCATCATATGATCTGTAATTATGTAACTGACTCTGTTTTTATATAATATGCTCGAGTTCGAAATACAGATGATCTTAATCAAATGCTTGTTCAAACACTTCGCTCGATTTAATTAGTATTCGAATATAGAATGCTTAATATCTGTTGCAACGTGAGGTGAAATTGAATTCGATGCTCAGCTGAAGGCTACGTTTACAATCATTAATAATTACTGCTAATCAGTCAAACCAATCACTGTCAAACGGAATCAATAAGCTGCTGCATTCAATACACGGATAATTATATAATTCAAGCTAATTGTAAGTGTTATCACATGAATGATATAAATATTTGTTTTATGGAATGTTGTCAACAATATTAACTAATAAAGATATGAATTTATACTACGCGATATAAAACAATTATCTAGCATATTTTTCTCTTCTTTCGAGAAAAAGATTGTTGTAACTCTAAATGCTTGATAATTCTTAATTTTTCAATCAAATTGTAATATCTATAATTTTTATAATATAGTAAATAATTGGCTGTTCAGGTATTACTATTATATTTGCGAAATACACACTTGTATGAAATATTTTGTAATTCCTATAGATAAATGAATATCAAAATGTTTAGCACAGCATACATAATATATTCATGAAAAATTGCAACAAATGTTCGAGTACTTTAGCAAGCAACTGTATAACCAATTAAAAGAATTGTAAAATTATTACTTTTTAAAAGTTTTATAAATTTTACAATTTTATCTTTTAGTATTTTAATGAAATGGATATTTTTCAACAAAATTCGTAAGATATATTTTCATCATATTTTATTTATTGCTGCAAATATTTCAAGAGACAAAATTATTTGCATGAAGTTCTAATAAAAGTACCTAATTTCTATATAAATAAATACAAGCAAATATAAAAAAGTTTCACACTTTCAAAAGATTTCCTTCCTTCTCAATTTAAAAGAGACTTTAAATGTTTGCTAAAAACCTTAGCAGGAAAGAAACAAGCTTCTTCGATCGCAGCCAGCGTAAGTTAAAAGATTAACTGCATATTTTCACGTCTAAATTCGGTGTAAAGTGTACTGTAGGGCATTTAGCGGATAATATAAACGCGACAGCTGGAATAAAGCTACTTTATAGCGTCATTTAGTAACAGCTGGCAGCAGTGACAATAGTATTACTCCTCTGTATCTGAAATATGATGCGCATTTAAGCTAACCTTGATAAAGGGAAAAAAAAAAGAAGCCTCGACTATGACGATCTTGCCAAGCATAACAAATAACACTGCCACGTGTAAGTTCGTATCGACAATTTCTCGAAAATCGTTCTTCAACCTTTCGTATATTTGGTCCGTACTAGTATTATAAAAATAATCAATAATAGAATACGCTAGAAATCAATTTATACGAAATTTCCATTTTTTTTTTTTTTTTGAAGAAAATTTTAGTTAATATAATTATTTTGCTTATTTGAATCTAAACTATTATATAACTGAAAAATCAGTAATAGAGGGGGCTTCTATTATATAAACTCTAATTATATAAATAAAATAATAATCATATAAATTATTTGTTCCTAAGTTCATTTATCGAAATGGTATTCTATTTTACTCAAATGATATTCTAGAGGTTTGAAGAGTATAATATATTGAATGTGTCAAACGATATATATGTTCAAGGATAAATGTATTCTTAATTTGTTACATGATGCTCATTCAATTCTAACTTCTTTGAAAATTTTAATCACCTAAAGAGTTGAATGAGACTCACGAAGATACCTGACAACATTGTCAATTTAAAAATGCCAAGTTCTTAATAAATATATCTCAACATTCATCACATTTAATTACATACTGATTGTAAGATTTAAAATGTGCGGACACCTTCGAAAATTAATATAAAATAATTAGGTATGTTAGTTTTATTCATGTTTGCTACAGTTATTTTGTACAACATATAGCTCGATGATTTATATATTTATTTTAAAGCAGAGGAATCTTAAATTATCTTTGCTCTACCTTATTCTTTGTCTATATATTTTATTTTGAATATTTTCCACTTACCAAAGAACTGTGTAAATAAACTAATAAGTAACATTAAATCATCCGTTCAATAAAGTGCATCACGTCGATCCATTAATCTCTCGAATTAAAAGAAAATTAATTACCGTTACTAGGGCTCGAATGGGCTGCGATGATGAACGACGAACAACAAAGAGTATAACTTATAAAATACAGAGAGAAGCTAAAGAAGAATCAAAGTCAACATAAATAATAAATATGATAGCTTGTGAAACACAGTTCGGATATATTTATATACATATTCTAACACTTCAGATATTTTCAATTCAATAGTAAACGTAAAATTATTAAATTTATAAAACATTAAACTATATTATATGTGGTGTATATATGTATATATGTATATAATTCATAGTTTACAAACAATCAACATTTACAGTTTTCTAATTTAATAATTTACGAATTTAGTAATGTCTGTTTTATATAATACTTTTATTATGACTAAAGTATTATAAATAAAGATAAATAAATTATTGTAAATGGTATTATAAATAGTATAATTTTATTTATAAACAGTAATCTATTAGTAAACAGTAATTTATTATAATTTTGGATTCTATTTATACATACACGCAACAAAATTAAGTTAAATTATGATTTCCAATACCCAATGATGTCAGTTAATAGTTGTAAATAAATTTAAACAGTTTAAGTGAATAAAATTTATATAAGTTAAAATATAGTTAAAATAAACTGGAAACTATAAGTTTATTTTCAATTAAAGTAGGTACTTAAACTGCAGAAAATAAAATTAAAAATTTAAAGAATCGAAAAAAAGAAGAGTATACAGACTGTACTTTAGTAGATAGAATTATATTCTAATTTTTAAATTATATTTATAGAAATATACGAATAAATATCAGCATTTATAAAAATGTGCAAAATATCAGTAAAAATTGTTAAAAAAGAAAGTGAAAAAGTATATTGCTAAATGAGTGTTATTAACTCAAAAGAGTCAAGAATCTCCTTTTTCGGCAGAATGAATATTACGGAGAAAGGAAGCAGAGAATTAAACATGGCCGGATGGAACTTTCGTGATGGAGCGTGTAGTTTAAAATTACAACGGGATGAAGTTACATGTATCTGCTCTCAAATTTGTTCGAAAATTTCACTTCGGCTTTTTGACACAGAGCTTTGTACATTATAAGCCTATTTTCAGTTTCTGGTGGATACTTCTCCTCATCTTCTTTCCTCCTCATTCTGTTTCCTCTGAAAAGAAAAAAAACTCTGTGCCTGTTATCGATTTCTTGTAATAATTTTAGTAAAGAGCTACTTTACAAAGAGGATGGAGAACGAAAGTATCCCTCAGGCAAAGTATTTCGTCTATCCCAACTTCGTGGATAAGAATACTTCTATTTTTCATATAAAATAAGCTAAAAAAAGCTCGTTTGTGTTATCCAATTCTGAATAAGAATATAAGAATTCTAAAAATTTTCCTTTGTGAAAAATAAAAAAATATGATTCGAATATTTATTACCCATAAGAAAATGTGAAAACTCTTTCAATGCTATATTTAAGGTTTATTTATTTATGTTAATGTTAGTACGTGAATATGAATATGAAGAGTACAGAGATAGTAAATAAGGAGAACCGTATTTTCTACTTTTCACGAAATACCTAGTACCTGAAGAAGATTCTACGAACAATAAATATTCATTTTCATAAAATGAAACACGATCTTCTCAAAAAGTATTAAAAAATAGGTACATAATAAATGTTACATATAACATAATTCAACAACATTTACGCATTATTATTCATTAATAATATTATAATATAATTATTAAATTGTATTATAAACAATGAAATAAATTTCTCATTCGATCATATCTAATAAACGTTTCGATCTTCCAATTAATTTCAACGAGTGAAAATGAGATGTAATAGAATAAGTAATAAATATATAATGTAATAATACACAATAAATACGAAATGTATAATAAATAAATAATATGTAATTCAATTTCATTCAGTGTTATACATAATTAAAGTATAATTACTTCAATATTCCAATTTCATATAAAACGACGGAAATAAAGTGTGACATACATTGCAATAAAAATGACTAGTTTTTCATTTGATGATATAATTTCATGTTCCAAATAATCCTGTATAAACCGAGGTTGAACAACATTGACAGAACTAAATTACGTTAAATGAAAGAAAAAAAAGTTTATTTTTCAAACGAGAATGGTAAAAACGAACGAAAAGCATCGACACGTATTAATTTACTTTTCAGCGTCTCTATTCGCACCTCGATCGTGTTCGTTTCGGGAAAATAGTCACGGCGATCTCGACGGATCCGTCAAGATTGACCGGGCAAGAGCTGATTGGAATTCCGTTAGACACGAATCGACAGGTCGTTTAAAACGAACGCGAATCTATCTGACTGGATGAGGTATCTCTGTTCGGTTCATCCCTATCTCCGGTTCCTTGCCGTGCACTCGCCGAGACAGGTTAAATATTCAGTTCCGGCAGGTTAAAGATTCGTCGGGGGTTCCAGACCCTGATGTCGCCCGCCTCGCGTTACGTCTCGTATAAAGGAACACGAAAATCCGTTCCTCGTGAATTACACCGACGTCCTGTCCCATCCGTTATCCGAGCCACCCCCGTTTCCCGGTAATTAACTATCAATTCGTTGGCTCGCTAGCTCGAGCACCCGGTTATATTTTCGACCTGCTTTCTTCCTGCCTTCCAACCTCGTCCACTTGACCATTTATTTTAAGGCAACGGATCGTGTAACACGATCGTGCGCCCGGCTATTTCCTCGAATATTGTCACGTATTTGTCTGATTGTCTTTTAATGGAAAAGCAAATGACTCGTACACCTGGCGCTCCTTGTCTTACAACTTCGTTATAATGTTACTTTATAATTTCTGTTATCATTGCAATTAATTACTGTTGTAATAATATTGTATTTATTAATATTAATATTGTAATTATGTGAACGAAACTTAATTTCTTAATATACAGGATTGTATGTGTTTTACAGCTATATTTGGAACATATTGTAATTTTTATGAGAGTAATGTTTATTTTGTTTTGGTAAGTTCAATATACAGTGATTATATAATATAAAATACTTCAATATACTTGAATGTCATACGTATACAAATTAAACATAACATTGTACCTATGATACTTGGACATACCTATACAAATTTGTGAATAATAGTTATTTTAAACTTGTACTGTTACTCGCACTTTTATCTCATATTATCTAGAGTATTAATACTATTAATACTAATATTGTAATTATTATCTAGGTTCTTGTGAATGAAACCTAATTTCGTAATATATAGAATTATATGTATTTTACAGTTATATTCAGAACATATTGTAATTTTTATCAGAGTAATGTTAACTTTGTTTTGGTAAGTTTAATGTACAGTGAATATATATAATATACAATATAGAATGAATATATATAATATACATAGTATTCAATATACTTGAATGTCGTACGTATAAAAGTTAAACATAGTATTATATCTATAATACTTAAAAATACCTATACAAATTCGTAAGTAATAGTTATTTTAAACTTGTACTGTTACTCGCACTTTTATCTCATATTATCTAGAGTATTAATACTATTAATACTAATATTGTAATTACTATCTAGGTTCTTGTGAATGAAATCTAATTTCGTAATATATAGAATTATATGTATTTTACAGTTATATTCAGAACATATTGTAATTTTTATCAGAGTAATGTTAATTTTGTTTTGGTAAGTTTAATGTACAGTGAATATATATAATATACAATACATAGTATATACTTCTATATACTTGAATATCGTACGTATACAAGTTAAACATTCAATTATACTTATAATATACTTGGACATACCTATACAAATTTGTGAATAAGTTATTTCTAACTTATGTTACTCGCACTTTTATCTCATATCATCAACAGTACACATTACACGAAATATCTTTTTTTTTTTAATTGTCTACTCAACTTTCAACTACAGATAAATTAATCTCTGCTTCTATGATTTTTAAAAGAGCCCAACAAATTTCCAAGCTTTCCCCGCGAGAATAAATAAGAGAGAGGAAAAAAAAAACGAAATTCCATAAATATTCATGGAAACAAAAATCCTCGCAAATGGAAATGCATTCATTATCGACGCGGCTTGATAGCGAATTCCATTAAAACGCCATACGTTCTGCTGAAACGAACGATTATTGAATTAATCAATTAAACAAAAATCATCGAAACCGGTGTACGTGATTTTCGATAATTTATAACAGAATGCGGCGCTCGTCTCTTTTCTTTTTTTCCTCTCTTTCCGCTTTCCTCTTTATCCGGGCACCCGTGACAATCGGACGCGCATGTTGGACAAGGTTCAAGCGTTTTAATTTTTAATCTCCATTTAGGATAATTCCATTAACACGCTAATTGCATCGGTACGAGCATAGGATTTCAACCTTTTTGATTCTTCATGACCCATCATTCTCCGATTCATATTTAAAACGTACAGGCCGGCACCGTTAAATAAAACAAACGCGTTCACGATCCGATTAAATATGAAATCATAATTGGTTTACAAAGCTGAAACGAACGCGCACCCATTTACGATTTTTAATAATACACATACACGCACGACATTGAGCTTTTGTTTTCATTTAAATCGACAAGCGGCATTTCGTGACATTAATGTTATTTCCAACGCGAGGGATGTCGCGTTTTAAACGCACGATTGTAAGGGGAAACGTCGTAATATTGAAAAATTTGAATTTATACATTAACTGAATTGTAGAATATAGGATTTACGTATTTATCATAAAAAAAAAAAAAATGCATGAACATACACGCATACAGTGCAACACTTGCAAATACTTTTTAAAGGTAAGTATTAAGATAATTATTTCTTTCATTTATTAAACAAATGAACGATACTTATCAAAAGTATTATAATATTATAGTATTATAGTAGTATTATAATAGTATTATAATAGTATTATAATAGTATTATAATATTATAGTATTATAGTATTATAATATTTTCTTTCTCACGTTTCATTTATTTTTGCTGCTTATTTCTTTTATTTATTGAAAAATTCTAAAGAATTTCAATTCGTTTATTTAGTAAAGTTAATTTATTTATTTTTATAGATTTCTAACATTTTCATTTATTTTTAATGAAGCATCCAAAAAAATGGAAATATTGAAAAAAATATATATACAATACATATAATTTCTAACAGATATCAGTAAGGTGATGCACATATCTAGAATTTATTTGATTATTTTATGACTTTAATCAGTAATAATAATTCTTAATAATAATTTTATACCAATTTTAATTAGTAATAATTGTTAAAATTTCAAACAATAATTACAATTTATTTGTCAAAAAAATTTAGCAATCAATGTAATTGATTTACGTCTCGTATATTTTTCCTTACATCACAATTTGATCATAATTTATGGTTATTTCATTTCTGTTTATATTTATTCACAATTGGATTTAATACGAAATCACTTAAATATGAAAACTGGTTTACAAAATAGAAACGAACGCGCACCTATTTTTAACGTAACATACATACGATGAGCTTTTGCTCTCATTTAAATAACAAGCGCTGTTTTCGCGACAGAAATGTTATTTCCAATACGAGAAATGTCGAACTTAAATACTCACAGATTGAAGAATGCGATTCTTTGGCCGCTCTTCATTATCGATTTTATATTTGTGTGCTCGTGTTGTAATTTCATTTCAAATTGTTGAATCCGTTGAATCAAACAATTCTCTTTAATTAGAAATTATCGCGTTTATCGCAACCAATGTTCTTCTTAATAATTCTTTTTTTTTTATAATGTGTATATATCTGTATAATATGTAAGTACTGTAAGGAAGTAATTTCAACAATTCGTTCAAATTTATTATCATTGCTGCCTTCGGTCGTATAAATAACCTGAGGAAAATATTTGAATTCATAAAAAGCAGAATTAATACCTTCTGCATTAATTTTGCCTCTGAACGTGAAAGTTTAGCGAAACCTACGCGAGAAATGAAACATTTACCTAAATTGTAAAAATGAAAGAAGATTTACAGTGACGGTAGATAAAATTTAAACAGGGATTCAACGTTAATTTTAAACGAAACAAAGATATTTTATTGTATTGCAAGAATATTTATGTGGCCACGATGGTTATTATTTCATTTGTTTCTTGACTATTAATTATTGACTATTAATCATGGTACGTATTTAAAAGTACATTTATCAGAAGCGATAAAATTAAAAGTGAAGTTTTAATGCTTATTTGAAAAATTTGCTTCAAGTAAAGAAATTACAGTCGAATTTTTGTAACTGTCAAATTAGAGATGCCTCTATGTTTGAATATAAATTTATATAATAAGTTGGTATCACTAAAGAAATGCCATAACTCAAAAACAAGAACAGAATAATTAAAAGAAGCAGAGATAACGGGAGCTTAATTAAAACGATCTTAATTAGGAAAATCAAATAAAACAGTTATTTTTTTTTTAGAAATTTTTTAATATATTCAAAGTGAAGATATTAATAATATTCATGACAAAACTGCAGATTTTTATGCAAAATATTCACTTTTTGGACTGTAATTATAAAATAGAAACACGAAAAGTATTTTCTCTGTTACATATTATAGAAAACACTGTACTTTGTATATTTATATTTTTTTCTATATTATGTATATTGCATAAAAATCAACAGTTTATTCATAAGAAATGATGTATATATGTTGTTTATGCAATTTCATACTTCTATAAAAATAACCAAAAAGATAGAAAATTATTATAAAATATACGTAAGATATAAAATGTTATATCAATCATTAAACAGAATTATACTTTGAATATTTTATACATTTTGCATTTTGCATTGTATACATTTTTGCACCTACAAATTTTTGGTAAAACGTATGAAAGTCCACAGTACACTGTTTATATGTGAAGTCTATATAAATGAACCGAGTTCATAGATTTCTCTAGTTACGTTTGATTAAATGACTTAGTTCTCTTGAGTTCCCTTTTCTCAGGATGTAATTCAGTGTGCCCCAAGGGAGAAAGTCACAGGGTTGGAAAACCACTAAACGCGCATCCTTGCAGGACTACTAGGTCTATAAATCTAACTGGTCAAGTACTTAGGAGACTGAAGTATTATCTTGAAGAGAGATTATCTACTTCAGAAATTAAATTTAATCAACATGCGATTTTAAATTTGTTTTATCTACATATAAACTATTTAAATTTATTGAAATGTATTATAATTCAAACAAATGGAAAATTCATTAATTTAATGATATATTATTTATATTTACATACATATATTTATATTTACATTACTTATAATTAACAAAATTTACTATTATTATTGCAATATATAATACGCTAATTAATATTATAGTCACTAGTGTAGAAAAGAAAGTATCATGTTTCCAATTAAATTCCTCAAAATTTTATTATAATTATTATTTAATAAATATCATGAGAATGTATTATGTACAAATAATAATTTTTAATGTAGTTGATTAATAATGTTAGTAAGGAGCGAAGAAATATTTTTCCCAAGTTATTTCATACGCGCCACTCACGTATAAACGATTGAAAAAATGAAAGAAATGCAGATTAAACATTTCTCGTATTTCGAAATTACATCATTATTTTACACATGGTGTCCGGTACTACTTTCTGTTGATTATTCTTCGTTAAAAAATAAATGTTTAAAAAAGGGCACAATATTCTTTAAAGTAATTTATAAATAAATAATGCGGTGAAAATAATTTAAACATACCAAAATTTATATATAATTTTAAAAATCTCACAACGTTTTTTTCGCGATAAAACTTCTGTTAACTTCAAAAAGTTGTAAAATGTAATTTAGATTAAATTTATACTGTTTAACTCAATTTTAAATTAACTTTTTCATAACTTATAGTTATAGTATATTTTTAATAACTTATATATAGTATAATAGTTATAGTTATATTATAGTATACTTACTATATTTAATAAATACTATAGTATAATAATTATAGTTATATTATAGTATACTTACTATATTTAATAAATATTATAGTATAATAGTTATAGTATAATAGTTATATTATAGTATATTTACTATATTTGATAAATACTATATTAAATAAATATATTTTCGTAACCAAAGAACAAGAAATTTTAAGAGAGCTTCTTTCAAGCATCGAAACTACTTTAACTCCTGAAATTATTCTTTACATCTTCTTAGTGTTGTATAATTTTCTAAATTAATATTTAAATTAACAAATACTTTATTATCAAAAAATTATGTTGCAAATTTCATTATTAAAGTTATACATATAAATTTGTCACTTTGAAGAATATACCTTAAATATTTCGGTCTTCAATGAATAAATATAATCGAGAAAAAGAATAGTATTCAGCTATTGAACTGTATTCATCTACGTGGAAGGAATCACTTCAAGTTCTGCAAGAATGTGCTTTTTACGAAAGGAGGAACAAAGAAAACCGAGCCTTCTTAATGCAGCGAAGAAAAAAGCTCGATGATTTGTACGACGCATCTGCATTTTAATTACTCTGAATAATTCCCTGCATAATCTTAATCTCGCCAACTTGCCGAAGTTACACTCGGTTTTTCGCGTCTCGATTCCCCCTTTTCACTCTCTATTCCGAATTCATGGCGGTCAATTTGACTAATCATGATTACGACGGGATTGTTATGAGCAGAATGTTAGAATTCAGATGAATCCGGCATTTCTGGTCGGAGTTTCGTCCGGTCGAGTGTCGCTCTAATGAAATTATAACTATATTTTTGTTCCGAACTGACGGGGCATCAGTGACATCGGGAAAATGCTGAAAATACTGTTATAAATATTAATGCGAGAGAGATATATGAATGCAGCGACAGTTCCGCTTAATTGATATACATCATTGAATAGATATATAAATTCATAATGTGTAATTATCTGCAAAACGGTATGTCAAAGATCCTTGATGTTTGAAATTCATTATAGTTCTATTAAATTTTTTTGACAGCCTGTACGTATGTAGCGACCTCTACTTCGAAGAATTTAGATCAACGACATCTATGTTCCGTCGAGATGTGTATTTAATATAAACAATAGAATATTTAAAAAT
>NW_025109953.1:77727-79939 GCF_011392965.1 Frieseomelitta varia | reverse complement strand
TAAACAACTAAAATTAATTACGGAGTTATTATTTATTTATAGTATTGTGATATAAATATAAATTATCATAATCACTATACGTATGCATAACATTTCTTTGTTAATTTCTTTGCAAAGTTGATATTATCTCCGAAATTATTTTCGAAATGGAAATAATAAAAAAAAAGTAATCCTAAAGCTGCAAGATAGTTGTCGCGCTGATAATATATACTTGAGTGTGTAACATTAATCAAAATTTAAATGGATAGCAAGCATCTTCGCTCCGGCTTTTGAAAAGTTTCGAGGGCACTGGCACGCTCCAACGACAACGAAAAAATTCTGGTATTGTTTAAATGAACGATATAAATCGTTCAGGTTCTTCTCACGTTTAAACTCCCGTGGCCAGGAATATCTCTCTCCTTTTTTACGTTTTTCTCCTTTCTCTTTTTTCCCTTTTTTTTGTTTTTATTAACCAGCTGCATTTATCACAGTCCAGAGGATGGATGAGTCTTGAGGGCAGAACCCTACCGCCGTCACGTTATTTTTTCCCTTGGCTGAATATTTGTCTCTATCCGACGAAGAAAAGGGTTGGTAAGCGGATCGCGGTAGAAGGGTGTCAGTCGCTTATTAAAAAAAACCCTCCTTTGGTCTTAAACACAGCCGGGCTTTGTCCCTTTCTTCTTCTTTTCGCGACAATGCGCAATCATTAACGCTCCCTTTATAGAAAAAGCGGTAAGAAAACGATCAAATTGCAAAACCATCAAACTTTGAGATTTTCTAGTTGAAACACTCAATGTGACTGAATAATAATTGCATGAACGCAAGCAATGGCAAATGTTTGCTTCGTTAAATACGTAGTTAAATATATTTAGAAGTGGAATACTTCTCACGTGTGGCGAAATTGTTGCAAGACACGATATGAAAAAATTTGATATTCCTTCAATATCACTTGATATTTTGAAATTTTCGTTTACTTACGAGTAGGAAGGATTGTTAATTAATTGTAGCTGTTAAGTTCAATTTAAAATCTAGGATTATTTGTTACGACGATGCATTGATGAAATAACAAACAGAGAAAATACAATTTTCAAAATGTAGCTGCATGATTTTTATTATAGCCCACAGATAGAAAGAAACATCATCTTTAATCATTCATCGTTTCTTTCCGACACTTTCCCCTAATTTCAACCAATAAAAAAATATTATTGCTTCATGTTTGATGCTTTGAAAGTACCTACGAAATTCAGAGGGAAGAGAGCGAGAATCTAATTAAGTTTATTTGAAAATGTCCTGTGTGTTCCAAGGCCTTTCTTGCATCCAACAGTATAATTCTAACCCGCGCAAGTATCTCGGTCATGCTAATGCGTTTTTACATTCGCGCGGAAATAACCGTCCACTGGTAAATGGAATTTATGCTAATCGCAGTGATTTTAAGTTGCGATTTCTATAACTTCACGCGATCCGTATGCACGAATTATCATTAAACCCTGTTTAATAGTTACTGTAATGTATACGATCATTAAACAGCGGCCACGGATTTTGGTTCAATTTTGCGTTGGCAAGCTGCTAAATACCGAAATGCGAAATTACAATTAGTTGTTAATGCCTCCATTGTTCCATAAGAAACGTAATACGCCAACGGAAACGCGCGGATAGAGGTAATTGAAATAGTGATCGATTTATTGAAACAACGGAAATGAAGAGATATCTCTTTTTTCTTTCGCAGCCGAATATTACGAAATATTTAAAATCGATGGAGAAATTAAGCAATAAACGTGTCAGGGAAAAAGTGATTAATATTTTCTATTTATTAAATTTCCACCTGTCGGAAATTCTCCGAATTTATTGAAATACAGTATTACATTTAATTAAATTCGAAAACATATCGTTTTAATACTGGAACTGCCACGTTTTGCAGAAATAACATGCAAATGCTTTTGGAAAAATTCGTGTAATTTATGTATTTCTACATTTCGTTGTAGTGTTTTAGTCGTATTATCATATACTTCTATCACATTTTCATTAGTTTAGTTCTATAACATTATATAAATTTTATATTTTATAATTTGTCATAATATTATTTAGGTATCATAATATTTCTACTGCTATTATGTGTTTATATATTTCATTATACTATATTAGCCATCTCAATTGTATAATGTTTCTATGCTTTAATTTTCTATGTATAATGTTTCTATGCTTTAATTTTCTATGTATAATGTTTCTATGCTTT
>NW_025109953.1:69227-77602 GCF_011392965.1 Frieseomelitta varia | reverse complement strand
TCTATGTATAATGTTTCTATGCTTTAATTTTCTATGTATAATGTTTCTATGCTTTAATTTTCTATGTATAATGTTTCTATGTTTTAATTTTTATATCAAATTATAAATTGTTACCATATTGTAACAATATTCGACAATATTACAACTCATTCAATAGTTACAATCACAATTGCAATAATTTACAATTACAGTTACAAGTACAATTTGTCTATTTTTCTGTACAGGTTATGGATGGACATCGTATAAAAATAAACCGTCTGTACTAAACGAGCAAGAATCTTGTCGAAGTAAGAGATAAACGAGCATTCGTTCATTCTATGTAAACGGGAATGGAACTAGGGAATCGTAGACAGGAGCAGTCGTACATTACCGAACTATATAGTCCTCTTAATGTTAGAGAAAGTCCATTACTCGAAAGACGACAGATCTTGCTTAACCTCGGTCAATAATTCAACGGCTCGATGGTTTTTGCTCTCGAAACTAAATCACGGGCAGGACACCGGGATCGAAAAACGGAAAGAAGAAGAGTGTCGAGGACAGGTGTACGCATAACGATGAGATAACGGTGGTTGACGGTAGGTGTGCTCCACGAAGTGGGACCCACCTATTAAGGAACGCTGCAAAGGAGCGGAGGAGGAAGCTGTTCGGTCTAAAACTTGTACCTACCTACCTAGTCGACGGAACTTTGTGTGAAATGCGCCTGGAGCACATCCTGCCGCGTCTCCTTCATCCTGTCTTCCATATTAACGCTCGTTCCTCCCACCGCTGTGTCTTCTATACAGATTCCCTTTTCTTCCCTCTCCCTCGGGCCTCGTCAAGGCTGTTGGCGCAGCCAGCGAGAAATCGGCGAATACGTTCTCCTCGCTTACGCGAATTTTCCTCCCAATCAACGTGTACTTTCTGTCTTGCCATTTTTATTTGTCGAGTTTTTACGTGTCGTTTACAGACAGATGGAAATTTCCAACTGGATGGTCCAATCTTGATGGAATTCTGTGGTTCACGAAAATTTACTATGGTGGATATTTTTATGTACGTGTGTATGTGTTGAACTGCCATAGATTGTGAATTTGAGGAATTTCTGGATGTAAAAATGCAGATAATGTGAAAAAATATGTAGAATATCGAATGCAGAGCATTTTTGTTATAATATTTAGGAGTAAAAATGCTTAGGTTGCAGTTTTCTAATTGTGTTCATAGGAATTTGAAATTGCGTAGTTTAGTCACGATAAAATTTGAAGCCAATCTGAAGGTGTATGTAAAAGTAACAAGGTATCCATTGAAAATATATAATAAACTAATATATATATATATATATATATATATATATATATAATATATAATATAATAAAAGTATTTAATAAACTAATATATATATATTAATAAACATTTAAATATTTAATAAACTAATATATATATAATAATATAGTGTAATATATAACAAACAGTACAAATGAGATGTAAAACTGAATAAAAATTATTGAAAATGGTATTTGATGTATCTATTCCGTATCATAATCTAAGTGGATGTACAATTTATGGGCTGCCAATTGAAAATTTTAATATCAAATTTTAATATTGAGCTATCGTATGTGAATATTTGATTAATTGAATGTAGAATTATTACCAAGGTTTGAATTAAAAATAACATGCAAATTAAATTATAATATGAATTCCAGTTAATTTAATCACAATTTACATACGTTTACGTATGTAAATGTCGAATATTTATCCTGTTTCTTCTCGTCTTCTATTCATTGCAATATCATATCAATTTAAATTATAAACAAAAAGATATAAATTATAATTTGAATATATACTAATACACTTACTATTAGCGCAATTAAATATCCACACTTCAAATGCATGCATTCAACATCACATCAGCACAACACCATTCTATCAATTTAATACCAATAAAGCTCACTATCATTTCGATCACATTCTACAAGAAAATGTATCAAGCAGAAGTCTCTTCTTTCAATATTTACAAAACAAACACGTTTTAAGTAACGTTACACGAACCTATCTTTATCAAGAGAGGAGTAATCGAAAGATTAGCTCAGTAATCGATACGAAGCAACACTTCTTCTTTCTGCTCAATCTGGCAAAAATGTTTCGAGAGACACAATGAAACGAAAAACGGTGCTGGACGTCGTAACATCATTCGGTCTCGTACGTACCGTAGCAAAGCACCATGGCCACACTTAATTGGATTAAGAAACTGGAAATTCCGAGTGTATTTGGTATGCCGACCGCGGAGGACAGTCGGTTGGACGACAGCCTAATTCACGGAGACCGAATACCCGACTGTAGCGCCGGGCAGATCTGGTTGAACGAGTGATGTTTGTCGAAATCAAGCAATCAACCCTAACCAGGCCGAGCAAGAAATTATTTCTGGCAACCATTCGCAAAAATTAAACTCACCATTTTCTCTCTGGTCACTGCTATCCCATCTATCTATCTTTCTCTCTCTCTCTCTCTTTCTCTCTCTGTCTGTCTCTCTGTCTCTTTATCTCTGTCGAATTGGAACTGGAAACCAAAGGAGAGTCCACGAGCCACTTTGCTCGACCGAGTTACCCAACAGTTTGTGTCGCTGATGGAATAATGGTCCATTTGGGATGCACGTGCTGTTGCAGTATCCTCCTAAACCCGTCGCGCTGCAGTTCTCCCCGCACGTATTTACATGTTTCGAACAATTAATATTTATGCCCCCCGCGTTGCTTCCTCTGCTCAACCAATGCTCTTTTAACGCCCGATATTCTGACCTTCGCGGGGAACTTTCACGCGCCGCGGTGAATTCGTTTAGATTGCAAGCACGTAAAGTTCCTGTGATTCGTGTTGGCCGAATGTTTTCGAATTTTCTACTGTGTCTCTCGATATAATTTCTTTCAATTTTTTGATACACACATACTTACCAAAATGGGTCTCTAAGAAACGGAAATTTTTAGTCCTAAGAAATTGAATATTCACCATTTAGTTCTATTTAACTTTACGTGATGAATTTGAATTCAGTTGAATTACGTTTGAATGATTTAGTATGATTTAGTTTGAGATGCTTGTTATTTGTTACGAGAATTTATAAGATGAAATGAGTATTAAAAATCTTCAAAGAGTTTCTTGACGTGAGTTTGCTTGCAATTTTTCAATCATAAAATTGTAAAATTCTGTTAAAGTTTGAAAATAATTATTATTCGGATGTACGAAGTATATGAAATGATCTCTCATGAAAAGGTAAAAAACAATTTTCGTTTAAATCTCTAGAGAAAATCGAATTTGAACATTTACTTAATAGGTACGAACTTGGAAGATTCTAGATAGAACAGAAATAACTGACTATAAGTCCAAAACGTAGAATAAAACTCATGAAACGCCTCATCTCTGAGGCAAATAAATTTCTATATTTGAAGTTAATTATGAGAACGAGATGCAACATAGAAAAATAATTTTAATGAAAAAAGAAAATATGATATACGAAGATGAACAGTGAAAACTCATAATAAATCCTCCATGATGAATCCACGATTTCACAAGCGTGTAGAATAATTCAGAACTTAGTGACGGAAAATACTGATAAATTATATATACGAGACATTGACAAAACTCACACTATGAATCAACTATGAATTTATTTAACTTTTTAACAATTACCGTGTGACAAGATAAAATCAACATGTCAAACCAATCAAAATTTCATTTCCTCGAGTGAATTTTTAATTTTTAACACAGGCAATTGATTTTCTGTTAAAAGCAATTAATAGTAGTTTACGATAATACCTATTTCATCTTTATCAAACGTACAAATATCGATTTTAAATAGAATGTTTCATTTCTAAGTGACGCGACTGTGCAAGATATTTTATTTTACACGCGATGTAGCCTGAAAAATTTCATGCTAATCTATCATATCCTTTTTTAAACAGATTTACGTTTTTTCCGTCGTTTCTTCATGAATTAGCGAACGTGCGCGGCGTTGCTCGCTTTTGCACGAGCATTCGCATACAGGGTACGATATAATGACATAATGACGTGACACTAGGTAACTTCGTTCTCTCGAAGCATTTAGTTTCGACGAAACTACGTTATATGCAACACAACGTCGTAAAGCGTGCTTTACCTGATGTTACTTTGCTCTAAACTACAAAGCGTATTTTTCCATCCTTTATTTCTTCGCCGTTGTGTTATTTAACACGGCGGGTGCTTCCTCCTGCAATCACCGTGACACGAGAGAAATGAAATGTGCTGTTGTTTAGAATTTATAGTCACATAGAGTAAATGAGCATTTTGCTTGTATTTTTCTTTTTTTCTTTATATTTAGTTGGTACGTATATGTGCAGAATAATAATTGATCTTTTAAAAGGTACATTGCGTATTTGGTACACTTCTATCTTCTACAATATAAAATACAATTCAAATATTTAATTTAACCTTGACACAAAATATATATATATATATAATAAATTAATATTAAAAATTAAATTATAATATTAAATTAAAATTTAAATTAAACTGGGGGTTCATAATATAATAATATAATAAATAATATAATAATATAACAATATAATAAATAATATCATAATACAATAATATAATAAATATAAATAATATTATAGTAATATAATAAATAATATTATAATATTATAGTAATATAATAAATAATATTGAGCGTTCTTAGTATTACACAACGAATAATTGCCGATTTAATACTAAAACACTAAAATTATTTGGGCCTGATTTTAGCAACAATTGTTAGAAATTATTATTATTATTAAATTGATTTTTAAATTATTATTACATAGCGCAAAATTGAAAAACAACTACATATATTATCGTGCATGTGATTTGCAACATTTCTTAAAATTATGCGTACATGTGAATAAAATAAAGAACGCATACGCTCGTGAGTATGGTATTACAAATAAATGTAATTTCAATGTCGTATTTCGTTATAATTTCAGAAGAGGAAACGATACGCACGTTCTATACACTGTGATACGTATTCAGTAGAAGAGCGAAAAGTAGTTGATGTTTACAAGACTCTTATGTCGAATTCATGGTATACGTCAAGGTGAGGAAACTTCTCAATTTAAAGAGCTCTTCGAGAGGAGGGTGAAAGGACAAGTGGCGAATGCTTTGACGCGAGTCGTAACATTTCAATGCAAATGGAAATATCACATAGAAGGGGAATAATATCTGTGAATAACGAAGAATGTATAATATATACGCAAAGTTGTACGTGTGTAACATTAAATTTTTCTTGATTCTCGACGAAAGAATATAACAAAGAAATTTCCCAAAATTTATTTCGAAATAATCGCATATATTTAACTGCAACTGTGTAATAATTACGCAACATTTTTGTTATTAGAACAACAATATGAAAAAATTAAATTTTTAACTTACTACTTGAACATTTTAGCTTTCCCTTTTTAATCACGAAATTATGAATGCTTAAATTTTGCTAATAACATCAATTCGAAACAACAGTGAAACTATTTATTTAACCTCTAATTTTCATTGTATCCCCGAATTTTTATATTTCAATCCTATGCGCAGTTCAGTAAATGAGAAAGATTTACTATATTTTAATACAATATTCAGGAATCTTTCCGTATTTCGAACTTGACATATTTCTCAATTTTTAAATATAAATCAATATAAATTGATATTTAATTAAATTTAAATATATTACGAATACAAAGACCGAAAAAAAATGCAGCAGGTTCGTTCTGCATCGAATCAATTCGATCCAATTTTGTAACAGTTAATAACTTAAACACGATTATTATTCTCGAGGCGTATCATTTACAATGCATACATATCTACGTCCTCAACCCAACGTCCTTCCACAATCCCTTTAAAATCCAATAACAAATTCCCAACTTAATTACAACCACCGATTAAACAACGTGTTATCGCGAGTTCACGAGCAATTGCGCGAATACCCGATCGAATAAGCGAGATGCTATAAAACAAGGACGCTGCGTCCGGGAGGGTGGGGTGGTGGGCGGTGAAATTTTCATATCGAAAGAGAGCAGCGTAAGATAGAATCCAGACGCGCGAGCGAGCGAGCGAACCAATCCATGCATGCGTTCTTCTATGCGATCCGGCTGGCCGTAAATACTTCAGCACTGACGCGTGCAATATTAGGGGGTGCAAAAGCTATACGGTAGCAGCATCATCCGGCCACTCGACGAACGAGCGACCACCGAGCCTATGTATACACGAACGCGGCTGCGACTTACCCCCGGAAGATTTATGTTGCTTACCTTCGCGAGCATACGCGCGCGCGAAAGGCGCGAACGTTTACGGGGCTGCTGCCGCAGCAGAGGAGAAATCATTTACTCGGGCATCGATTTCCTACGCGTCCGAACCCGTTCTCCTGCCATTCGGATTTTAACGATTCATTTGCAACACACGGCACACGGCCAGGCTCTCCTGTTTCCCCTTCACGTTCGCTGCACGGTGCAACGAGTCGAGCAGGAAAAAATGAAACGCGAACTTCTTCCTTGTTGAAATATATTTATTTACAAAATACCCTTTTCAATCCTCGTTCCCTGTTGTGTCAATTTGAAATGTAGTTTTTTTGTAAATTGTATATTTACATTTTTGTATATTTTTATGTAAATTGTGTATAAAAGTGTGTAAGACCACGATGTGAAATTGTTTGATAGATTTTTATAAATTCTTTTATAAATTGTATATAAGAGTGTGTCACGATATAGGATTTAATAGATTTTTATAAATTTTTTATAAATTCTTTTATAAATTTTATATAAGTGTGTAAGATCACAATATAAAATTTGACAGATTTTTATAAATTTATTTTTATAAATTTTTTATAAATTTTTTTATAAATTGTATATAAGTGTGTCACGGTATAGAATTTAATAGATTTTTATAAATGTTTTTTATAAATTGTATATAAGCGTGTCACGGTATAGAATTTAATAGATTTTTATAAATTTTTTATAAATTTTTTTATAAATTGTATACAAATGTGTCACGGTATAGAATTTAATAGATTTTTATAAATTTTCTTTATAAATTTTATATATAAGTGTGTCACGGTATAGAATTTAATAGATTTTTATAAATTTTTTATAAATTCTTTCATAAATTGTACATAAGTGTGTAAAATCACGATACAAAATTTGATAGATTACACAAAATTAAATAGACACTTAGTTTATTTATTCTGTACACTAATAAATCTCTAGAGATTGTAATTAACTCAATTACAATCGAAATAACATCCTCATTCGAATTCATCATTCATTTGTTTAATTTTGAATGATTCTAGGTGATACTCTGAATCTTCCAAAGGATATTTACTGTACGAAACAAAATTTCGCTTAACTTTTTCATCGTTAAACACGTGTTGTAACACTGTGTACCGGATGAAACACGAACACACGTCGGGAGAGAAGTTGGTTGGTGGCCTTGGTCGTTTCGCGAGAATACGAGCCCCCAGCTGGTTATTAGAGGAACAGCAACCGTTTTTACTTCTTCTCTCCGTTGATTCCTCGTGCTCGACTTCTGTGACCCGTTATGCAGAAACAGACTGCCGCGCGGAGATTTACTGACGGGGAATAGGGACAAGCTGCAGAGATTACTTCGCTTTTTTAGATGGCCACTTTCCACGTGAATTATTGTCCTTGCCGGCGCTACCGATTGCGTTTTAAATTCCTCGCCGGCCGATTGGAAAGTTCGAATTGCAGAATGGCTCACCCCGTTATTTTCTTCTTTTTTTTTTTTTTTTTTTTTTTTTTTTTTTTTTTTCGTTCGAACCTTCTGGAAGTTTGAGACGACATTTTCCGACGATTGGACACTCATCGTTGAACGTGTTTGACTCTGCTGTCTTTCGTGTAAAAAGTACACTATGTAACGAGATAATTTTATAAAGTTTGAGACAATTACGAATTAAAATTTCGTAAGATACTAGCTTTTGAGAACCAACCTTAATCACAGCTACGTTAATTAGTAAATTATCGTTTATGCATTCATGAGGAACCAAAGGTCCAAACGATAGACAAAAACATACAAAAAATTGAAAACGTACACGTTTCTTAATCTGCAGAAACGCTCAAAGTCTAACTACGGTAAAAAAAAGTCACTGCAATCTGATTTATCTGCAACTTCGTAATTGAAGTACATCTCGTCAAAAACAAACGAAAGCTTGGATATTTTTCAGCGGTAGTATAGATATTCGGCGAGCGGTCCACGATTGGTCAAAGAGATAACGTTTCCCCTCGTGGAAGAGGAAACGCGTCGTTACGTACCCATATCGTTCGCTTCATTAATTCCCACTAACGATTTACTTCGTTTCCTCGAAAACGCGAAGAGGCTCGCTGGTTTTTTTTTCTTTTTTTTTTTTT